>NC_069502.1:1116847867-1116895367 GCF_027579735.1 Bombina bombina | reverse complement strand
ATTGTGTGATAATTGTGCCATAGCGTCCAAACAATGTAAGGACAATACTGTCACAGATAATGAAGTTGCCCAAGATGATTCATCAGATGAAGGGAGTAGACATGGTTCTACATCATCTCCTTCTGTGTCTATACCAGTTTTGCCCACGCAGGAGGCCCCTAGTACTTCTAGCGCGCCAATGCTTATTACCATGCAACAATTGACGGCTGTAATGGATAACTCCATAGCAAATATTTTATCCAAAATGCCTGCATATCAGAGAAAGCACGATTGCTCTGTTTTAAACACTGAAGAGCAGCAGGGCGCTGATGATAATTGTTCTGTCATACCCTCACACCAATCTGAAGGGGCCATGAGGGAGGTTTTGTCAGATGGGGAAATTTCAGATTCAGGAAAAATTTCTCAACAGGCTGAACCTGATGTTGTGACATTTAAATTTAAATTAGAACATCTCCGCGCACTGCTTAAGGAGGTGTTATCTACTCTGGTTGATTGTGACAACTTGGTCATTCCAGAAAAATTATGCAAGATGGACAAGTTCCTAGAGGTTCCGGTGCACCCCGACGCTTTTCCTATACCCAAGCGGGTGGCGGACATAGTGAATAAGGAGTGGGAGAAGCCCGGCATACCTTTTGTTCCCCCTCCTATATTTAAGAAATTATTTCCTATGGTCGACCCCAGGAAGGACTTATGGCAGACAGTCCCTAAGGTCGAGGGGGCAGTTTCTACTCTAAACAAGCGCACTACTATTCCTATCAAGGATAGTTGTGCTTTCAAAGATCCTATGGATAAAAAATTGGAGGGTTTGCTTAAAAAGATTTTTGTACAGCAAGGTTACCTTCTACAACCCATTTCGTGCATTGTTCCTGTCACTACAGCAGCGTGGTTCTGGTTCGAGGAACTAGAAAAGTCGCTCAGTAGAGAGACTCCATATGAGGAGGTTATGGACAGAGTTCACGCACTTAAGTTGGCTAACTCTTTTATTTTAGATGCCGCTTTGCAATTAGCTAGATTAGCGGCGAAAAATTCAGGGTTTGCAATTGTGGCGCGCAGAGCGCTTTGGCTAAAGTCTTGGTCAGCGGATGTATCATCCAAGACAAAATTGCTTAACATCCCCTTCAAGGGTAAAACTCTCTTTGGACCAGAATTGAAAGAGATTATCTCAGACATCACTGGGGGAAAGGGCCACGCCCTCCCACAAGATAGGCCTTTCAAGGCCAAGAATAAGTCTAATTTTCGTTCCTTTCGTAATTTCAGGAACGGACCGGCCTCTAATTCTGCATCCTCTAAGCAAGAGGGTAATGCCTCACAGTCCAAACCAGCCTGGAAACCGATGCAAGGCTGGAACAAGGGTAAGCAGACCAAGAAGCCTGCTACCGCTAACAAAACAGCATGAAGGAGTAGCCCCCGATCCGGGACCGGATCTAGTGGGGGGCAGACTCTCTCTCTTTGCTCAGGCTTGGGCAAGAGATGTTCAGCATCCCTGGACGCTAGAAATAGTTTCTCAGGGTTATCTTCTGGAATTCAAGGAACTACCCCCAAGGGGAAGGTTCCACATGTCTCACTTATCCTCAAACCAAATAAAGAGACAGGCGTTCTTACATTGTGTAGAAGACCTGTTAAAGATGGGAGTGATACACCCAGTTCCAATGACGGAACAAGGAATGGGATTTTACTCAAATCTGTTCGTAGTTCCCAAAAAAGAGGGAACCTTCAGACCAATTCTGGATTTAAAGATCCTAAACAAATTTCTCAGGGTACCATCGTTCAAAATGGAAACCATTCGAACGATTCTACCCACTATCCAGGAAGGTCAATTTATGACTACCGTGGATCTAAAGGATGCGTACCTACATATTCCTATCCACAAAGAACATCATCAGTTCCTAAGGTTCGCCTTTCTGGACAAACATTACCAGTTTGTGGCCCTCCCATTCGGATTAGCCACTGCTCCAAGGATTTTCACAAAGGTACTCGGGTCCCTTCTAGCGGTTCTAAGACCGAGGGGCATTGCAGTAGTACCATATTTGGACGACATTCTAATACAAGCGTCGTCCCTTTCAAAAGCAAAGGCTCATACAGACATCGTTCTGGCCTTTCTCAGATCTCACGGATGGAAGGTGAACATAGAAAAAAGTTCTCTGTCTCCGTCAACAAGAGTTCCCTTCTTGGGAACAATAATAGATTCCTTAGAAATGAGGATTTTTCTGACAGATGTCAGAAAGTCAAAACTTCTAAGCGCTTGTCAAGTTCTTCATTCTGTTCCACGTCCTTCCATAGCTCAGTGCATTGAAGTAGTAGGGTTGATGGTTGCAGCAATGGACATAGTTCCTTTTGCGCGAATTCATCTAAGACCATTACAACTGTGCATGCTGAAACAGTGGAATGGGGACTATACAGACTTGTCTCCAGTGATTCAAGTAGATCAAAAGACCAGAGATTCACTCCGTTGGTGGCTAACCCTGGGCCACCTATCCCAGGGAATGAGCTTCCGCAGACCAGAGTGGGTCATTGTCACAACCGACGCCAGTCTAGTGGGCTGGGGCGCGGTCTGGGAATCCCTGAAAGCTCAGGGACTATGGTCTCGGGAAGAGTCTCTTCTCCCGATAAACATTCTGGAACTAAGAGCGATATTCAATGCTCTCAGGGCTTGGCCTCAGCTTGCAAAGGCCAGATTCATAAGATTCCAATCAGACAACATGACGACTGTTGCGTATATCAATCATCAGGGGGGAACAAGGAGTTCCCTGGCGATGAAAGAAGTGACCAAAATAATACAATGGGCGGAGGATCACTCCTGCCATCTATCTGCGATCCACATCCCAGGTGTGGAAAACTGGGAAGCGGATTATCTGAGTCGTCAGACATTCCATCCGGGGGAGTGGGAACTCCACCCGGAGATCTTTGCCCAGTTGACTCAATTATGGGGCATTCCAGACATGGATCTGATGGCGTCTCGTCAGAACTTCAAGGTTCCTTGCTACGGGTCCAGATCCAGGGATCCCAAGGCGACTCTAGTGGATGCACTAGTAGCACCTTGGACCTTCAACCTAGCTTATGTGTTTCCACCGTTTCCTCTCATTCCCAGGCTGGTAGCCAGGATCAAACAGGAGAGGGCCTCAGTGATCTTGATAGCTCCTGCGTGGCCACGCAGGACTTGGTATGCAGACCTGGTGAATATGTCATCGGTTCCACCATGGAAGCTACCTTTGAGACAGGACCTTCTTGTTCAGGGTCCATTCGAACATCCAAATCTGGTCTCCCTCCAGCTGACGGCTTGGAGATTGAACGCTTGATTCTATCAAAGCGTGGGTTTTCAGATTCTGTGATAGATACTCTGGTTCAGGCCAGAAAACCGGTAACTAGAAAGATTTACCATAAAATATGGAAAAGATATATCTGCTGGTGTGAATCCAAGGGATTCCCATGGAATAAGATAAAAATTACTAAGATTCTTTCCTTTCTGCAAGAAGGTTTGGATAAAGGATTATCTGCGAGTTCTCTAAAGGGACAGATTTCTGCTTTATCTGTCTTACTACACAAACGACTGGCAGCTGTGCCAGATGTTCAAGCATTTGTTCAGGCTCTGGTTAGGATCAAGCCTGTTTACAGACCTTTGACTCCTCCCTGGAGTTTAAATCTAGTTCTTTCAGTTCTTCAAGGGGTTCCGTTTGAACCTCTACATTCCATAGATATTAAGTTGTTATCTTGGAAAGTTTTGTTTTTGGTTGCTATTTCTTCTGCTAGAAGAGTTTCAGAGTTATCTGCTCTGCAGTGTTCTCCGCCCTATCTGGTGTTCCATGCAGATAAGGTGGTTTTGCGTACTAAGCCTGGTTTTCTTCCAAAGGTTGTTTCTAACAAAAATATTAACCAGGAGATAGTTGTACCTTCTTTGTGTCCGAATCCAGTTTCAAAGAAGGAACGTTTGTTACACAATTTGGACGTAGTCCGTGCTCTAAAATTCTATTTAGAAGCTACAAAAGATTTCAGACAAACATCTTCTCTGTTTGTCGTCTATTCTGGTAAAAGGAGAGGTCAAAAAGCGACTTCTACCTCTCTTTCCTTTTGGCTTAAAAGCATCATCCGATTGGCTTACGAGACTGCCGGACGGCAGCCTCCTGAAAGAATCACAGCTCACTCCACTAGGGCTGTGGCTTCCACATGGGCGTTCAAGAACGAGGCTTCTGTTGATCAGATATGTAAGGCAGCGACTTGGTCTTCACTGCACACTTTTGCCAAATTTTACAAATTTGATACTTTTGCTTCTTCGGAGGCTATTTTTGGGAGAAAGGTTTTGCAAGCCGTGGTGCCTTCCGTTTAGGTAACCTGATTTGCTCCCTCCCTTCATCCGTGTCCTAAAGCTTTGGTATTGGTTCCCACAAGTAAGGATGACGCCGTGGACCGGACACACCAATGTTGGAGAAAACAGAATTTATGCTTACCTGATAAATTACTTTCTCCAACGGTGTGTCGGGTCCTCGGCCCGCCCTGGTTTTTTAATCAGGTCTGATGAATTATTTTCTCTAACTACAGTAACCACGGTACCATATGGTTTCTCCTATTTTTTCCTCCTGTCCGTCGGGCGAATGACTGGGGTGGGCGGAGCCTGGGAGGGACTATGTGGCCAGCTTTGCTGGGACTCTTTGCCATTTCCTGTTGGGGAAGAGATATTCCCTCAAGTAAGGATGACGCCGTGGACCGGACACACCATTGGAGAAAGTAATTTATCAGGTAAGCATAAATTCTGTTTTTTTTGGAGTGCTATTTTATATATATATATGTGATGCTGTATTTACAGGAGTGATAACCCATGTTACGTTTTTGCCCCTGCACATAACCATACTATCTATGTAAGCACAGGTGTTCTATATCGTCATTGACATCCACAGTTAATTATGTCTATCTCTGAATGTCTTCTGATTGTTTTCCAGCTGCTAATCTAAGATTGGTTGAAGAATTACTTACAGCTTAGATGTTGCCAATTTTTACAATTAGACTTGTGCATTTCGCATTTGCTTTTTTGTTTTGATCCAGGTGTGTTGCCATAATTGGCCATTTGCACATGCTAAGTAGTGCTAATGGGATGCAGATCTGACACACCTGTGTTCACTCATTTGCACTTTGTGGGGTATATAGGAGGGTAAGTTTGATGTGTGTTGTATATGTATTTTTCTGTCTGAGGAAGGGGCTAAATACCCCGAAACGTCACAATAAAAAGAATAAACTTTGGATTTAATACCGGAGAGTGCCTGTCTATTTTTGAAGTGTATATATATATATATATATATATATATATATATATATATATATATATATATATATATTCATTCAGTAATATTTAGTTTGTAGCACAATTGGTTCTGGTACAGTTACTTACAGCTTTTCTCTGTGATGTGCTTATTGTTATATTCCGTTCAGTTGTTGCCCTTGTTTTGCATAAAGGGATGTTAAAACAAGCCAATTAGATTAATACTTTTCAATAAACACAAGGTTAGTGTGCAGTTTGGAATCTTTCTGTCTCTTAGAGCTATGACAGTAGTAGAACACCCTTCCTTTTGTATCACATTATGTTGTGTATTTAGTGCCATACTTGCTTTAATATGGAGCAATTTATTGCATATCAGGTCTCTGGACCACCTGTTGGGGTGAGCGCAGATTTATTGCTCAACTCAGCCTTGTTTCAATGCTTATTATGCAAAGCTGTACCTGTGTAAACTTCATCTAAGATGTGATATTTGTGTGCTTATTCTAATCCTAGACAAGGGGCGTCTATCTTTCATTCTTATGAGCAGGCTCTACTGGGCTATCTTTTAATTTCAAAGAATATATTCCTTCTGCTATGGATGAACTGATGGATGTCATGTATCCCCCCAGCCGAGGGTCTGCAATGGAGATGCTGGTTATTCAGTTTTTATACTGGTGCCTAAGGATTGTAACAAGCCAGGTGTACCTTTTGATCCTTCCACCAGATTTAAAGCTATGTTTCCTTTCCCAGTCCTAATTGGACAGCGCTATCTTCCCATTAGTCAGGTGGACTACTATTCCCTTAGAGGACAAACCTCCTTCAGAGACCCATTAGAACAGAGACTTGAAAGCTTCCATAGGCATTCCCTTTCAACTTGGGGTTATCTATCCTGCCCTCCTGTCATGTCTGTTTGATGCAATAATCCCTCTGTAGGTTTAGGATGCTTGGAAAAAATCCAGAATAAAGTAAAGTTGATTAAGGTTGTTGTGGACGAAGTGGTTTGCATAAAAGTGAAACGTGCTGCTATAGCTGTTCTAGCAAGGATTGCCTTATGGCTAAAGTCTTGGTCTGCTGACATTATTACTAAAAGCAGACTTCTATCTTTGCCCTTTTTATGTAAAATAGTTTTTGGGCCTGGCCTGGCCTGGATACTATTATAACCACTATTGCTCTGAGTAAGTTTGTTGCTACAGGATAGGAAAATCCAAGGACAAGGGACAAACTCCAGAATTACTTGTTCCTTTTGGGCTCTAAAAAGAGCCCCTGTCTCTTGTTCTATTCAAGCTGTCAGATCCCTGAAGTCTTCTTAGATATTGGTCTCCTGTTCCAAGAGTAACCAGGTAGGAGAACCACAAGAGGGCTATGTCACCGATACCGAAGGATTGGAGGGTTTAGAGCAAGAGAGTGTGGTCAACATCATCAAAGGCTGCAAACAGATCGAGAAGGATTACCAAAGGGAAGTGGCCTTTTCGATTTTGCTATAATTAGGTCATTAGTACCCTTAATGATTGCTGCCTTTGTGGAGTGTTGGGGCAAAATCCAGATCGCAATTTAATGTGAGGAAATGGGATAAATATATATTATATATATAATATATATACACAAGCCTTTCCAGAAGTTTTGAGGCAAGGGGGAGTAGGAAAATACGGCGGTAGTTGGATGGGGATGTGGGATCGAGAGAAGGATTTTGGGGGATAGGTATGACTAGTCCATGTTTAAGTGATAAGGGAAATATACTAGTGCTGAGGGAGAGATTGAAATTGTGTGATGACTGGAGTAAGAGTAGGAGAGAGGGAGGGCAGTAGTTGTGAAGTGATGGGTTTGAGGGGACAGGTAGTGAGATGAGAGGAAGATATAAGGGCAGAAACTTCTTCCTCAGTTACAGGCGCAAATTAGCTGAATTATTTGCCTTTTAGATGCTTGCGAACTGTGAAGGGGAGTTGAAGACTGGTAGCATGTTAATACAGAGATGATTTAGTTTCTGATGGAATTGATTTTGTTGTTGAAGTGGCTGGCAAAATCTTGAGCTGAGAGAAGTGGTTATAGGAGGAGGTGAGCAGAGAAGGGAATTATAAGTAGAGAACATATGTTTTGGGCTTGAAGAAAGAGTAGAGAAGTAATCCAGCTTAGAGAGGTTAAGGGAAGATTAATAGGAGTTCAAGGTAAACTTTTAGTAAAGAAAGTCCGCTAAACACAGAGATTTTCTCCATTGTTGCTCAGCAGTGCAGGAACATCTGCATAGGTAGCATGTCAGTGGATAATGCCAGGGCTGAGGATGAGTGCGTAATTTTCGAGCTATGGTAGGAGGTGCCAAGTTGTGAAGGACCGATGTAAGAGTAGAATTGTAGTGACAGATTGGTCAGGGCAGGAAAAGAAGTAGATAGAAGAGAGCAAAAGGGTTGAGAGAGTTTGAAAGTTGTTGCTGATCTAGTGACTTAATGCTTCTGTGAAGTTTGGCGTTATGGTTAGGAGGGAGAGTAGTAGTTAGTGCTGTGATGCAAGTGAGGAGATGATGGTCAGAAAGAGGAAAAGGGGAATTTGTGAAGTCAGAGACAGTGCATCGATGACTGAAAATCAGATCAAGGGAGTGTCCATCTTTGTGAGTGGGAGAGTCAGTTCATTGTGTCAGACTATAAGAGGAAGTGAGCTGAAGAGGTTTTGTTGCTACAGGGGCAGTGGGATTGTCAACAGGGAGGTTGAAGTTCCCAAGAATGAGGGCAGGGATGTCCAAGGAAATGATATAAGGTAGCCAGACCACAAAATTATCAAGAAATTGAGTTGAGGAGCCAGGGGGCTATATATAAGTGCAACATGTAGAGAGAGGGGAGAGAGGGGAGAGAATAAGGAAATCATGTGGGTTTCAAAGGAAGAAAATTTGAGGGAAGAGATTGGTTTATATTTGTTGAAAGATGCAGTGAGAGGAAAGTAAAATACCTACATTGCCTCCTTGTCTGTTTCCAGATCTAGGGATGTGGCTGAAGTGGAAAACCCCTTGTTATAATGCAGCAGGGGGAGGCTTTGTCAGGAAAGAGCCTGGTTTCTATGCGAGTCAGAAGGTTGAGTGAATGGGGATAGAGTGCACAAACAAAGGGGGTGTTGTTTTTAGATACAAAAGGAACTTGAGTAAGGTTTTAAGAGTTCTGGTTTCTAGGTCTATTGAACGGCACACATGGGTGGGTGATATTAGGAAGTTGTGGGGGGACCAGGATTGGGGAAGATATCGCCAGCCGCTAGTATGAGCAAGAGGGAGAGTGACATAAAATGAGTTACAGATTTGCAGTATTGAGAGTGTCTTTGGGATGTGGTGCAGGGAGAAGATAGTTTAGGAATGTGTGAAGTTCATGAGCAAAACTGAGGTGAGGATAAAATAAATGTGCCCATGAATAATGCAGGTGTTAAGGGGGGAATGAGTAAATTAATGATATAGTTTGTTTTATAGACAAGAGGTAGCAAAAATGAATTACTTGGGGATATGAAGTGGAGCAGAGCTCTGGAAAGTAAGGGTGTTACAGAAAATGTAATCCCACATGTAATGATTTCCTGAACTATCACTATAATGCAAGAAATGAATTATATCAGGTAGGTATACATTTTGCATATACAAGGTAAAGAAGATAAGTTTTTTTTTTAGTTACATGGATCTTTGAGGAAGCATAAACAGTACATTTTGGGCCAGATTATGAGTGAAGTGCAAAATCGTGCTGACATGAGCACAATATTTGTGTTCCACTTATAATTCCAACACACACAATTGTGCGCTGTATTTGCAGTGCAATGTGAAGTTGACCTCTCGTTCGCATTGCTAGGAAGCTATGCGCTCAATAGAGTGCGCTTCCATAGGCTCCAATGGGGGCTTAGTTTTTATGCCGTTAGACACTAGCACAGCGAAGAGGGTAAGTTGTGCAGCAGATGTAAATATATATGCTTATATACATTTATATTTATGTGTTAATCTGTGTATATATACACACATATTAAAACATAAATATATATACAGTATGTATATAAGCATATACATATTTACAGGGAAAACACAGTTCCCATAGACCGAAATTTAAAGGTGCCATTTGTTTTTATTCACCCCACACCCGCCACAGTTAACCACCCCATAAAACTGCTTAATGCTTTTATTAATTATAGAAGCAAACACTAAAGTTTGGGGCAATTGGGGCACTTTTAAAAAAATTGACCTCCGGTTAATTTTCGGAGAGTTAATTGCTATTGCGAGCTCGCAGTAGCAATAACCAGCCACTTGTAATGGCTGGTTAATTATCGCACGCCCGCAAACGGGCAAATATGCCCATTTGTGGCCGCAAGATAAATTAGAGCTCCACTTGTAATCTAGCCCTTTATGGGGAACCAAAAATAAAAAACAAATACTCCGCAAGAGTTTGGATTTTGACCATTCTTTTAACTAGTCATGCCCTTCAGTTGCTAGCACTAAGGTTACATGAAATAAATATTGACTTAGTGCTGCTTAGTAAATAAAGCCTGCAGCATAGACCTTCTTAGTATAATGTTTCCATTGTGGTGAAGAAAATTGACAAAAACTACAAAGCTATAGTTGCTGTAGACTTTACAATGTGCATATATAGAAGTTAATCTGTAAAATGCAGATTACTGTGAACTGTGATCCTGATGATTTGTATAATAGTAAGTATCATCATCTGCTTCTCATAGAACCTTGTTTCTCTGTACTAATTTTATTTATGTTTACAGATAATCACTGCCAACTCCTGGAGCATGATTGCTCCACTGTGTGGAGTTTTTTTGGTCTTATTTAAAGCTGCAGACTTTGCCAAACTCAGCATTAAGTGGATGATTAAAATCCGAAAGCGGCAAATGAAAAAAAGAGCCAGGGAATTGAACCACATCAGCTGAATTTGTACCAACCTGACTGACTTGCGGGAGCACTGGAAGAAAGAAAAAAACAGCATATTATGAGGACAGAATTGTCTTTAAATGCATAGGAACGCGATTTACACCATGCGTTTAAAGAGCCGATTTTAAATGTCACCTGCTATATCTTATAGAAGAAGCATTTTACGTGTCCAACTTAGTTTGCCTAACAAATTTCATTTTGTTCCGTTTATAAGGAGCTGTTCAGAATTAGTGCATTGCTGGCAATGCAGTAGAATAGATATAAACAAAGTTAGCAGAGATTCTTATCGTGCCGCATCCCTACATAACAGATAGTTGTTGCAATGCAAAAACAACGTATGAGTAAAAGATGCTCAGTTTAGTGTGCGTGAGGGATTGTGGGTATTCTATGATTTGCAACTTTATTGTTACTTCAGTGACATGCAGTAAAATGCATAAATAGAGGGAATGTAAGTATTTAATTATTTTAAATTAAAGGGATAGTCTAGTCAAAGTTAAACTTTCATGATTCAGATAGAGCATGCAATTTCTCTTGTTAAGTGTATCCAGTCCACGGATCATCCATTACTTATGGGATATTAACTCCTCCCCAACAGGAAGTGCAAGAGGATTCACCCAGCAGAGCTGCTATATAGCTCCTCCCCTAACTGCCATTACCAGTCATTCTCTTGCACCCAACGAATAGATAGGATGTGTGAGAGGACTGTGGTGATTATACTTAGTTTCATACCTTCAATCAAAAGTTTGTTATTTTATAATAGCACCGGAGTGTGTTATTCCTTCTCTGGTAGAATTTGAAGAAGAATCTACCTGAGTTTTTCTATGATTTTAGCCGGAGTAGTTAAGATCATATTGCTGTTTCTCGGCCATCTGATGAGAGGTAAACTTCAGATCAGGGGACAGCGGGCAGATTAATCTGCAAAGAGGTATGTAGCAGCTTATTATTTTCTGACAATGGAATTGATGAGAAAATTCTGCCATACCGATATAATGTAAACTCAGCCTTAAATGCAGTAGCAGCAACTGGTATCAGGCTGTCATGTATGTATATTTTACACTTCAGTATTCTGGGGAATGGCACTTCACTGGAATTATACTGTATGCATAAAACTTTAGCCTAATTTGCAGGGACTAGCAACAGGCTTTTTAATAACACTCAATTTATTAATGTTAAACGTTTTTTGCTGGCATGTAAAATCGTTTAATTTTCTGAGGTACTGGGTGAAAAAATGTTTTGGGCACTATTTTTTTCCACTTGGCAGTCGTTTTATTTAATTTATGACAGTTTACTGATCTCTCTCACTGTTATGTGTGAGGGGGAGGGACCTTTTTTGGTGCTTTTGCTACGCATCAAAAAATTCAGTCAGAAGTTTATTGTCTTCCCTGCATGATCCGGTTCATCTCTACAGAACTCAGGGGTCTTCAAAACTTGTTTTGAGGGAGGTAATCACTCACAGCAGAGCTGTGAGATTGTAGTTGACTGTGATAAAAAAAACGTTTATTTCTGTATTTTTTTTTTTTTTTCTGCTATCAGGGTTAGTTATCCTTTGCTAATGGGAGCAATCCTTTGCTAAAATTGTGTTTTTTACAAAGATTTGATGCTATAACTTTTCAGTTTATTAATTTTCAAATGTCATAACTTTTTCTGTGCTTCTTATAGGCACAGTACGTTTTCATATTATAGTAAATTACTTGAAAAGTATTTCCAAGTTGCTAGTTTATTTGCTAGTGTGTTAAACATGTCTGATTCAGAGGAAGATATCTGTGCTATATGTGCTAAAGCCAAAGTGGAGCCCAATAGAAATTTATGTACTAACTGTATTGATGCTACTTTAAATAAAAGTCAATCTGTACAAATTGAACATATTTCACCAAACAACGAGGGGAGAGTTATGCCGACTAACTCTCCTCACGTGTCAGTACCTGCATCTCCCGCTCGGGAGGTGCGTGATATTGTAGCGCCGAGTACATCTGGGCGGCCATTACAAATCACATTACAGGATATGGCTACTGTTATGACTGAAGTTTTGGCTAAATTACCAGAACTAAGAGGTAAGCGTGATCACTCTGGGGTGAGAACAGAGTGCGCTGATAATATTAGGGCCATGTCAGACACTACGTCACAATTTGCAGAACATGAGGACGGAGAGCTTCATTCTGCGGGTGACGGTTCTGATCCAAACAAACTGGATTCAGATATTTCAAATTTTAAATTTAAGCTGGAAAACCTCCGTGTATTACTAGGGGAGGTGTTAGCGGCTCTGAATGATTGTAACACAGTTGCAATACCAGAGAAAATGTGTAGGTTGGATAAATATTTTGCGGTACCCGGCGAGTACTGACGTTTTTCCTATACCTAAGAGACTTACTGAAATTGTTACTAAGGAGTGGGATAGACCCGGTGTGCCGTTCTCACCCCCTCCGATATTTAGAAAGATGTTTCCAATAGACGCCACCACACGGGACTTATGGCAAACGGTCCCTAAGGTGGAGGGAGCAGTTTCTACTTTAGCTAAGCGTACCACTATCCCGGTGGAGGATAGCTGTGCCTTTTCAGATCCAATGGATAAAAAGTTAGAGGGTTACCTTAAGAAAATGTTTGTTCAACAAGGTTTTATATTGCAACCTCTTGCATGCATTGCGCCTGTCACGGCTGCAGCAGCATTTTGGTTTGAGTCTCTGGAAGAGACACTTGAATCAGCTCCATTAGATGAGATTACACACAAGCTTAAAGCCCTTAAGTTAGCTAACTCATTTATTTCAGATGCCGTAGTACATTTAACTAAACTTACGGCTAAGAATTCCGGATTCGCCATTCAGGCACGCAGAGCACTGTGGCTAAAATCCTGGTCAGCTGACGTTACTTCTAAATCTAAATTGCTTAATATACCTTTCAAAGGGCAGACCTTATTCGGGCCCGGGTTGAAAGAAATTATCGCTGACATTACAGGAGGTAAAGGCCATGCCCTGCCTCAAGACAGAGCCAAACCTAAGGCTAGACAGTCTAATTTTCGTTCCTTTCGTAATTTCAAAGCAGGAGCAGCATCAACTTCCTCTGCACCAAAACAGGAAGGAGCTGTTGCTCGCTACAGACAAGGCTGGAGACCTAACCAGTCCTGGAACAAGGGCAAGCAGGCCAGGAAACCTGCTGCTGCCCCTAAGACAGCATGAATCGAGGGCCCCCGATCCGGGAACGGATCTAGTGGGGGGCAGACTTTCTCTCTTCGCCCAGGCTTGGGCAAGAGATGTCCAGGATCCCTGGGCGTTAGAGATCATATCTCAGGGATACCTTCTAGACTTCAAATTCTCTCCCCCAAGAGGGAGATTTCATCTGTCAAGGTTGTCAACAAACCAAATAAAGAAAGAGGCATTTCTACGCTGCGTACAAGATCTTTTATTAATGGGAGTGATCCATCCGGTTCCGAGGTCAGAACAAGGACAAGGGTTTTACTCAAATCTGTTTGTGGTTCCCAAAAAAGAGGGAACTTTCAGGCCAATCTTGGATTTAAAGATCCTAAACAAATTCCTAAGAGTTCCATCGTTCAAAATGGAAACTATTCGGACAATTTTACCCATGATCCAAAAGGGTCAGTACATGACCACAGTGGATTTAAAGGATGCTTACCTTCACATACCGATTCACAAAGATCATTACCGGTATCTAAGGTTTGCCTTTCTAGACAGGCATTACCAGTTTGTAGCTCTTCCATTCGGATTGGCTACGGCTCCGAGAATCTTCACAAAGGTTCTGGGTGCTCTTCTGGCGGTACTAAGACCGCAAGGAATTGCGGTAGCTCCGTACCTAGACGACATTCTGATACAAGCTTCAAGCTTTCAAACTGCCAAGTCTCATACAGAGTTAGTACTGGCATTTCTAAGGTCGCATGGATGGAAGGTGAACGAAAAGAAGAGTTCTCTCTTTCCACTCACAAGAGTTCCCTTCTTGGGGACTCTTATAGATTCTGTAGAAATGAAGATTTACCTGACAGAAGACAGGTTAACAAAGCTTCAAAATGCATACCGTGTCCTTCATTCCATTCAACACCCGTCAGTAGCTCAATGCATGGAGGTGATCGGCTTAATGGTAGCAGCAATGGACATAGTACCCTTTGCACGTCTACATCTCAGACCGCTGCAATTGTGCATGCTAAGTCAGTGGAATGGGGATTACTCAGACTTGTCCCCTACTCTGAATCTGGATCAAGAGACCAAAAATTCTCTTCTATGGTGGCTTTCTCGGCCACATCTGTCCAGGGGGATGCCATTCAGCAGGCCGGACTGGACAATTGTAACAACAGACACCAGCCTACTAGGTTGGGGCGCTGTCTGGAATTCTCTGAAGGCTCAGGGACAATGGAATCAGGAGGAGAGTCTCCTACCAATAAACATTCTGGAATTGAGAGCAGTTCTCAATGCCCTTCTGGCTTGGCCCCAGTTAACAACTCGGGGGTTCATCAGGTTTCAGTCGGACAACATCACGACTGTAGCTTACATCAACCATCAGGGAGGGACAAGAAGCTCCCTAGCAATGATGGAAGTATCAAAGATAATTCGCTGGGCAGAGTCTCACTCTTGCCACCTGTCAGCAATCCACATCCCGGGAGTGGAGAACTGGGAGGCGGATTTCTTAAGTCGTCAGACTTTTCATCCGGGGGAGTAGGAACTTCATCCGGAGGTCTTTGCCCAAATACTTCGACGTTGGGGCAAACCAGAGATAGATCTCATGGCGTCTCGACAGAACGCCAAGCTTCCTCGTTACGGGTCCAGATCCAGGGATCCGGGAGCGGTTCTGATAGATGCTTTGACAGCACCTTGGACCTTCGGGATGGCTTATGTGTTTCCACCCTTCCCGATGCTTCCTCGATTGATTGCCAGAATCAAACAGGAGAGAGCATCAGTGATTCTAATAACGCCTGCATGGCCACGCAGGACTTGGTATGCAGATCTAGTGGACATGTCATCCTGTCCACCTTGGTCGCTACCTCTGAAACAGGACCTTCTGATCCAGGGTCCCTTCAAACATCAAAATCTAATTTCTCTGAAGCTGACTGCTTGGAAATTGAACGCTTGATTTTATCAAAACGTGGTTTTTCTGAGTCAGTTATTGATACCTTAATACAGGCTAGGAAGCCTGTTACCAGAAAGATTTACCATAAGATATGGCGCAAATACTAATATTGGTGCGAATCCAAGAGTTACTCATGGAGTAAGGTTAGGATTCCGAGGATATTGTCTTTTCTACAAGAAGGTTTAGAAAAGGGTTTATCCGCTAGTTCCTTAAAGGGACAGATTTCAGCTCTGTCCATTCTTTTACACAAACGTCTGTCAGAAGTTCCGGACGTTCAAGCTTTTTGTCAGGCTTTAGCTAGGATCAAGCCTGTGTTTAAAACTGTTGCTCCACCATGGAGTTTGAACTTAGTTCTTAATGTTTTACAGGGGGTTCCGTTTGAACCCCTTCATTCCATTGATATCAAGTTGTTATCTTGGAAAGTTCTGTTTTTAATGGCGATTTCCTCGGCTCGAAGAGTCTCTGAGTTATCTGCCTTACATTGTGATTCTCCTTATCTGATTTTTCATTCAGACAAGGTAGTTCTGCGTACTAAACCTGGGTTCCTACCTAAGGTGGTCACTAACAGGAATATCAATCAAGAGATTGTGGTTACATCTTTGTGTCCTAATCCTTCTTCGAAAAAGGAACGTCTGCTACACAATCTAGATGTAGTCCGTGCTCTGAAATTTTATCTACAGGCAACTAAGGATTTTCGACAAACGTCTTCCCTGTTTGTCGTTTATTCTGGTCAGAGGAGAGGTCAAAAAGCTTTGGCTACCTCTCTCTCCTTTTGGCTTCGTAGCATAATACGGTTAGCCTATGAGACTGCTGGACAGCAGCCTCCTGAAAGAATTACAGCACATTCTACTAGAGCTGTGGCTTCCACTTGGGCCTTTAAGAATGAGGCTTCTGTTGAACAGATTTGCAAGGCTGCAACTTGGTCTTCTCTTCATACTTTTTCCAAATTTTACAAATTTGACACTTTTGCTTCTTCGGAGGCTGTTTTTGGGAGAAAGGTTCTTCAGGCAGTGGTTCCTTCCGTATAAAGAGCCTGCCTGTCCCTCCTGTCATCCGTGTACTTTAGCTTTGGTATTGGTATCCCATAAGTAATGGATGATCCGTGGACTGGATACACTTAACAAGAGAAAACATAATTTATGCTTACCTGATAAATTTATTTCTCTTGTAGTGTATCCAGTCCACGGCCCGCCCTGTCACTTTAAGGCAGGTAATTTTTCCATTAAACTACAGTCACCACTGTACCCTATGGTTTTCCTTTCTCTGCATGTTTTCGGTCGAATGACTGGTAATGGCAGTTAGGGGAGGAGCTATATAGCAGCTCTGCTGGGTGAATCCTCTTGCACTTCCTGTTGGGGAGGAGTTAATATCCCATAAGTAATGGATGATCCGTGGACTGGATACACTACAAGAGAAATAAATTTATCAGGTAAGCATAAATTATGTTTTTAAGCAACTTTCTAATTTACTTCTATCATATTGGTATCATTATTTGAATGTAAGCTTAGGAGCCGGCCCATTTTTGGTTTACATTCTTGTTTTTTTCAAATGAAGATACCAAGAGAATGAAGAAAAATTTGATAGGAGTAAATTAGAAAGTTGCTCAAAATTGCATGCTCTATCTGAATGATTAAAGTATTATTTTGACTAGACTATCCCTTTAAGTAGTTTTAAATTAACTTTGTACTTACCTTTTTATTTTGTTTTTGTTTTTTAAACCAATATTTTCATAGAGGAAAGAAAAAAACTATTTTTAAGCAAATGATTCCCTCTTAAAGAAACCAGCCATTTGTCATCAGAATTCTGCCACCAGTAGAGAAGTTGTCCACTTTACTCAATAGGCATTAATACAAAATTGTCCATTGTGAGCAAACAGTTTAAACAGGTTTGGTTTAATCTTCATGCAAAATTATTTTATGTAAAGAATTGATCATTTTTCATATGCATGATAAAAGATCTTTACAATGCGCTTTTAAAGTAGAAATACACACCTATCATTAGCTATTGACTATAATGTTATACAGATTAACTGATTTTATATAGCGAAGGACCACAACAAATGATTATCTTGTTTCCTGATAGCCATATTGTAAACTTTATGAAATGTGATCGCTTCTGTGGAATTTACAGAAAGTTATTTATAGGAAAGCTCATTAATTATAATGTGAAAACTACCTTTAGTTTAATTAATTTCAAGGAAAGCGCCTGCAGTGTACATATGCTCATATGTACCACATACAAATAAGATAAGCTTTCATAAGTATGTCTTGTGTTTCTGTAGTAATTAATAATCAGCTTCTCTAACTGGAATTGGTGCTTATACTGAGCCTTCAGCCCCATTCTAGGTGGTCTGAACTTGAGATGTTTTTAAATACTGTAAAAACCACAAGAACACATAAGCAGAGCAAATAACTTTGCTCCATAGAGTAGAACGCTGTTACAAGCACTGGCAATAAAGTTCCATAAACCATTTTGAGTTATGTGCATATTATAAAAGGGTCAACTGAGGTAAATCAGTGTGTGAAAAAAGTGTTAAAAAAAGCTTTTAAGTATTTTAATAAAACTTCCAAAAATCTGCATAATTACTTACACTTTAGTGTTCCAAATGAAGCTTGCTCCACCCCTTATCAGTCCCCTAGTCCAAACCTTTAGCTATCATATAACAAAGTGTGCATGTGAGGATAATTACTTATGCAAGCAAGGGAGGTTGAGGAGGAGGGACAGCAGGTACTGCTATTGTTTGTTGCCAAGTGACTCGCTTGTTTCCATGGGGATGTCACATGCTTTGTGAAAGCTTTAGCATTATACTGCACACTGCTTTAGTCAGGTGCCATGTGACTCTGCCCCCTACCGTGCACATTCTGAGGAAGCTATGGCCTGGATAGCACATTCCATATATGGAAATGCCCAGGGGGAGCTTGCTGCAAACAAAACTATGCCTAAATTAAAGGGGTTAATGAGGGTTAAAATAGAAACTGTTTTGCAGGTTTGGCTGCATTATACATTTAGAAACTTATGTTAGTTCATACTGTTTTATGTTCCTTTAATTCCATAAGAATTGCTAACAGAACTGCTATTGGCCTCAAAAATTTTACTATGTAACATCTATAACTAATTTTTTTTGGTTTGTTTTCCACTGTGCACATAAATAAAAATAAGTTACAATATCTGGAGTATATTACTTATTTTAAGCTTAAAATGAAAATGACATTGTTGCTATAATTTTTTTTTATATTGACATTTAAAGCCATCTCTTGCAAATTCCCTATATATCACCACAGGCCCAGCTATCACACCCACATATAGGTAGGGACATCTTAGTACAGTGTTTCTCAAAATGATGTGCCATGAGAGAGCCGCACCAAATTTTGTTAGTAAAAATATATTTTCTTCTTAAACAGGAAGAGCCCACAACTGCATTCATTACTTTTGGGAAATACAGAACCTGGCCACCAGGAGGAGGCAAAGACACCCAGCCAAAGGCTTCAATACCCCCCCCCCCCCCACTTCCCTCATCCACCAGTCATTCTTTGCCTTTCGTCACAGGAGGTTGGCAGAGAAGTGTCAGAAGTTTGAGATAGTCTCTTATGGAGGGTAGTACTCATCGCAATGGGAATGAAGTTTTAAGTTATCCTGTCAGCCTCTCAGTGAGAGCATGGATGAAGGTTAGAGTCCGGAGATGCAGGGAGAGTTTTCCTGTGAAACAATCCAGACTCATATTAACAGCTCCTTGGTAATCAGCGTTGACAAATTTCACTGCCTACCTTTATTCACTCAAGTCTATGTCAGAAGCGAGGCTACTATCTGTCACACTTGAAGGGCCGTGTTCTTGTTACATGGCGTAGATTCCGGTAAGATCGTTTCATTTTATTTCGATATGTGAAAGTAATTTTAACGAAAAAAGGTAGGGTCCCAGTGGGAATCATGGGTTAATATATTCTGAGGGGGGTTATTGAACAGGGGGGACTTTAATCATGTTTGTTATATGGTTCAATCTGCTAATGTGTTTAGTAATACCTAGGCTCACGGCTTTTACGGAACATAATGGCCTTATCTTAATTATGCGATCTCTCGAGATTGTGCGCCCTTTTTTTTTACTGGCACGGTGCACCTCGTGACGGGTGCGCTTAAGTTTGTTTCTCATTCCGTATGCTGACTGTGTGCGACAGAGAGAGTCTAGCTCGTGGGTCACAGGAGGTGGTGAGTGCCCCAGCCATTGGGGGTGTAAAAAGGGTGCCATTTGGTTTTTGTCATTTTTGTAATCTCAAGCTTATGGAGGATTCTGATATTTTAGACATGGATGTCTCCGATACGGAGAATGCGTCTTATGATGAATATGAAATGGCCCGGGTAACCAATGCCCATCAGTTATGTTCCGATTGCCGTTCTAGAGTACCCTCTTCTCCCGAATCAGGGAGCTTAGAGTGCGTGGAGCCATCCGCCTCCGAGGTTTCTATGTCTTGTGAGGCACGTGCCTAGACCCTTTTTCGGCTACGCAAGCAGGTGTCCCTATGGCCTTTACTCCTCCGGAGGGTGGCTTGTTTCCTCCAGAGGTTACTGCGCAGTTCCGCATGGCCATTTCTATGGCGCTGTCTCATTTATATCTCCCAAGTGAAATATTTCTAAAATACTGTCCATGTTCTGTTAATCAGGGCCCATCGGGTGTGGGATCGCCTGATTCAGTTCGGCCTCCTGGGGAAGTGTTGGCCTCTGAGGCTTCAGGGGCTTTAACCTCAGGGTCAAGGTCTTTTGTGGATCCAAATAGAGATGATTTTGCCTTCCGTTATAGGCTGGCACGTCTTCGTGTTTTTTTGAGGCACGTTTTGGCAATGTTAGAGGATCCCAGTCCTAGTGGGCCGAGGGATCCGCGGCCTTAGATGCTGGATAGCAGATTGGATGAAAAGTTTGGGGATGAAGTCAATGTCCTTAACGTCTCCGTTTTATTTTTTTCTTTATGTTTCGGTTCCAGTTCTGAGCTTGGGTGAATGGGGCCTCTGATGAGCTGGTTCCATTGGCGTTCTCATTCACCTTGGGCGTTCATCCAATGGGTGCTGCCTTCATTTTAATTTTGATCCGGATGGATGTGTTTAATTTGTTTTTCTTAAGATCATTTCTGATAGATTTTCATTTTCAACGTTCTCTGGAACCGATACTTGCGATTTTGTGGTCGCATGGGCACTTCCTCGGAAGTTGCACACCTTTTTGAATAATAGAATTATATTTTCTAGTTCATTTATCGATCCTTTGGGTCAAATTTTCTTGGACCTTGGGCAGTTTTGGAGTGTCCTTATACCAGTCAGGTACTGGTCGGACGCCTTTCTGCTGTATCCTGTGTTCATGTCACCCTTGTGGTGCTGATTTAATCCTGTCGGATTCTGATCGTCTTGGCCTATTGCTATGGACTCCGGACTTGGATCCTAATCAAAGTATGAGGCCTACTGTTTAAATACAACCCCTCTGAATGGAGGGTTGTGAGTGCCGATCTAAGGTTGGCTGTTTCGGCTACTCTCCTGGGATATGGATCTGTTTTTTGCAGACATCATCATTGTTCTTTCAGGTCCTTTGGAGTTGGAAGATGTGAGTGACCTATGTGGTCTGGTGTTCGAAGTGGTGGACGATTTGCGTCTTCACTTGAGATTCTTTCGGATGCTGACTCTTTAGCCTATTAATGTTTCCTTACGGTGGCAGAGTCTCCTTCCTTGCCGCCTTGGGCGGATCATCTGGTCTAGAAGCACGGGCATGTTGTCCTTCTCTGCTCAGAGTTGCGTTACTCTAAGAGCTGAGTTTGGTGTTCTCTTGGAGAGCTCTTTACTAACTGCTGGGATAGTTATCCTATTTCTGCTGTCTCTGCTTGTCTAGCCTGCAAGTTTCAATCTGATACGAGGCAGCAGAGAACTCATGTTTTTCTGGGGTACCTTTATAGTACCTTTAAAGTATGGTACTGAGTCAGGGATATGAGGGTGTCCCTTGAGTCCTTTTCAGGTTGTGTTTCCCTGTGTATGGATTTCTTTTTTATTAGGTCCTTATGTTTCTAGGAAGTTCGCCTCCCTGGGCGCTACTATCGTAAGACAACCATGGGTTCTTCTATGTTTGTTGAGCCATGTAGAATGATCCTTTGGATTTTTCCTGGAAATCTGTTCTCCCTTTTGGGGGCAGATAGCGGTCCTTGTCTTGCGGCTGGGTACCTTCAGGGGAGTCATGAACCGCGTGGCTGACTCCTCGGAAGCTGTTTGGGCTTGACGGACTCTGGGATTGAGTAGTCTCTAGATCGGCTTTGCTGGCGGTGTAACTAAGGTGCAGTTACCTGGGCTTTGGATTTTCACCCGTGTCGTCTATATTTTTTTTTTTATATACTTTTATTTAATCAGATTTTTCAGTATATAACAGAATCACAAAACAAAAAAGAACAGAACAAAGAAAATAACAATATTCAGATGGAGCCCATAACGTCTACAATTTTAAAAAGAAAAAAACAGATTTTTTTTTTTTCAAACCTACATTCAACTCAAACAGAGATCAAGCATGCATATCGCCACAAAGAAAAAAAAAATCATATATAATGGAGACGCAGCTCCCATAGCAATAGTGGTTTAAAGGAGACACAGCTCGCACTTCATCTCTACATTCGGTATAACTACCTCCACTGAAAGCTCCACATCATGTAATCAAGAAAAAAAAAAATTGGATTCTCTCTCTCCCCTCTCCCCCCCCCCCCAATCTCCCCCCCACCCCCCAATCTCCCCCCCACCGCTACTCCGGCACTCCCACTCGACATTCCCCACCGGGTCATACCAACCAGCTGTGCGGAAAGACAGTTAATAACGTCAACTCCGCAAAACTCACTGTTGATAGGAAGGGGGGAAAGAATCAGCTTTTGCAATGGGGTAGGGTATGATAAAATAACCGGAGACCACTTCCACAAAAATTTCTGAATTTTTTTCTCTGCAGCGTCATAAAGATGGTATGATTCGAACACCAATTAATTTTGTAATATTTTAAAAACCATGGCTAGACCAGGCACAGTCTTAGCTTTCCAATTTTTCAGAATACAGTGTCTAGCTGCTAATATAATTGTATTTAAACTATTTATAGTATTACAGTTAATCACATCATTTGGCGAGAAGAGAAAAATAATATCTCTCGCGGCTAAAGCTATTGTTATTTTATATAGTTTATTAAACCAGAAAATAATTTTCAACCACAATTGTCTAACTTTAGGCATGTCCAAAACATATGAAGTAAGTCCGCCTTGCCATGCGCACATCGCGGACATAGATTGGCTAAGGAAGGATAGAATTTAGATATTTTCCATGGTGATAGATAGAAATTATTAATCAACTTCATATGAGATTCTTTCCAAGATATTGGTACTTTACACTTGCACATGGCCTCAAAACTCTGGTTAAATGATTCATGCTCCACTGAAGGAGATATAAAGACCCATGCCTTACATAGGTTATCCATAATAAGCTGACTCTGTTTACTCAACAAAATGTCATACATCAGAGAATTTGACGCATCTCCTGCAGTAAATTTTTGTACACATAACTTAATATCTGCCCAAATCATTGTGGTCGAAACACGCCACTTCTGCACTGCAACAAAGTAACGAATTTGAAAATAAGCAAATAGATCAGCCCTGGGAATCCCATATTTACTAAAAATATCTTCTGCTGATGCCATTTGATAACTTTCATCAAGAACTTGTTTTACATATTGCAGGCCTTTTCCAGCCCAGTCTCTAAATGTTTTTTGGTATAGCCCCGGGAGAAAACTCGGATTATCTAAAATAGGTAGAAATTCAGAAAAGGAAAAATCCAAATCTAAAATAATACAAAATTTATGCCAGGCGTATACAATATTTTTAATAGAGATGAGACAGCTAATATTCTGCGGCAACTTCTGTATTGGAGAGTGTATAATGGCTTTTAAAGAGAATGGAGCAATTGAAAAAGTTTCTATTTCCAGAGGATACAATACTGGATCCTGCAATCCAATCTATCGCTATTTTAACCATAGCAGCTAAATTATAAAGTTTAATATTGGGCAACGCTAGTCCTACTGCGTCTACCTTTTGCATTAGTCTTTCCAAGCCAATTTGAGGCTTTTTCTTATTCCAAATAAATTTGGAAAATAGAGCATTAATTAATTTTAAATCCTTATTTAAAATAAATAACGGAAGAGTCTGCAATGGATACAACAAACGAGGAAAGATAATAGATTTAATTAGATTAACGTGCGCGGTCAATGAAAGTGGAACTACTGCCCACACATGTAAATCTGAACTATTTTTTTGAAATAGTGGCTCATAATTAGCTTTATACCAGCAGCTAGGATTTTTATGCAAAACTAAGCCTAAATATTTAATAGCATCCACTTGTTTAAATGGACTATTAGGTACTACAGTCTGAATGTTATTTAAACACATTAGTTCACTCTTTTCTAAATTTATCCTATACCCCGAAAAGGAGCTAAAAATGTTCAATGTATAAAGAATCGATGAGATAAATTGTTGTATATTAGCCAGGAATAGTAATACATCATCTGCGTATAACAGTGTTTAAAGAGACTGAGTGCCAACCGAAACTCCCAATAAAACTTTTCTAAACCGTATTGCTAACGGTTCCAATGCAATATTGAAGTGTAACGGGGACAGGGGCACCCCTGTCTGGTTCCTCTTTGCAATATTATTTTAGGAGATAGAGTCCCATTAATCAAGATAAAGGATATAGGGTTATGATATATTCTACAAATAAATTGAACAAATTCGCCTTTAAACCCAAACTGGTCTAAAGCTCGAAATAAATATTCCCATACAATCGAGTCGAATGCTTTGACCGCATCCAAGGAGAGAATAGCAACATCCTGCCATAAAGGCCTCTGTTTACCCTTATCTACATTCCAAGCATAGTCCAAAAAATTTACCAATTTACGAATATTTTTAGAGGGGTTTCTACCTGCCATAAATCCAGTTTGATCTGGGTGAATGATTTTATGTAAAGAGATAGATAACCTGGCTGCAATAATAGACATTAAAATTTTATAATCTATATTTAAGACTGAGATTGGCCTGTATGAGGCCGGATCCTCCGCGTTTTTATCCTTCTTTAGGATAAGTGAGATATTAGCTTCCGAAAAATAGTTTGAAATAGGGCTCTGAGTACAAAAGTAAGAATTAAAGAGATTTTCTAATATTAGAAGTATCTCTTTATTTAAGCATCTATAGAACTCCGCAGGGAATCCATCCGGACCTGATGCTTTATTCAGCCTTAAATTGTCTATTGCTTTGCTAATTTCTTCCGAAGAAATTGGAGCATTAATTACAGTTAGGTCATCAGCAGATATTTTGGGTACCTCTATCATATTCCAAAACAAGTCTTGCTTCACATTGTCTATTTCAATTCCGGTGTAAAGCTGTTGATAGTAGGTGTGGAAGATTTCTACAATTCCTTTAGTCTCAGTGACTCTACCTTTGTCTGACTGAATAGATAAAATTAGATTTTTCTTTTTTCTCGCTTTAGACAGTCTGGCCAGATATTTCGCAGAGCAACCGTGCACCCCTCTAAAATGCAAATTAATTTTTGTCTCTTCTTCTACTAATTTTTGTTTTAGGAAGAGATCTCTTTCTTTTCTATTATCTCTGTCCCAGAAGCAGAACTTTTTTTCACTTTCTGCGATGAGATTTTTTGTAGTAAAAAATTTTCTGCAGGTCATTTTGAAATAAAATTCAGTTTTAAATTGTGTGTGTGTGTGCATGTGTGTGTATATATGTGTATATATATATATATATATATATATATATATATACCCCCCTGCATATCAATATCACCCTGGTCTCTTCATGGATACCCCCCCTGCATATCAATATCACCCTGGTCTCTTCATGGATACCCCCCCCTGCATATCAATATCACCCTGGTCTCTTCATGGATACCCCCCCCTGCATATCAATATCACCCTGGTCTCTTAATGGATACCCCCCCCCCGCATATCAATATCACCCTGGTCTCTTCATGGATACCCCCCCCTCATATCAATATCACCCTGGTCTCTTCATGGATACCCCCACCTGCATATCAATATCACCCTGGTCTCTTCATGGATACCCCCCCCCCCCTGCATATCAATATCACCCTGGTCTCTTCATGGATACCCCCACTGCATATCAATATCACCCTGGTCTCTTTATGGATACCCCCCCCCCCCCGCATATCAATATCACCCTGGTCTCTTTATGGATATCCCCCCCCATATCAATATAACCATGGTCTCTTTATGCATAACCCCCCCTGCATATCAATATCACCATGGTCTCGTCATGGATACCCCCCCCCCTGCATATCAATATCACCATGGTCTCTTCATGCATAACCCCCCCCCCCTCATATCATATCACCCTGGTCCCTTTATGCATACCCCATGCAATATATTATATAAACATACTTTCACTTCACATATACCATCAGTGAATGCAAATAGAAACCACCTAAGAAACCACTGGCAGTGAAATGATTATCTTGGATCAGTACAAGGTTTCATTCAGCAGGGCTTTGTTGTAGAGGCTGGGCAGCCTGCAGATGGGTATGTGGGGGCTGGGATGAAGGAGATCTCTACTACAGCATCACAAGATGAAGATTTTGTTTGCCTGCTCTAGAGCATCATAACTCAAATTGCTTAATTATTAAATCTGCATATCCCCAATGGAGACATTTACTGTGCAAAAAAAAAATAAAAAATCCCCTCCGGACTTGTGAACGCAGCGCAAACTTCCCAACAAATACAGCAGATGAGGGAACTGAGCACTCTTTGTCCCTCCTACAGTGCCGGAGAGAGGAGGAGAGCAGGGAGTGTTAGAGGATTCGGAATAACATTTATTTACAGCATACTCTTTACTGAGAGGACAGTCTGGGTCAGGCAGGCAGGCACGCACGTAGTTAATAGAATAATATGTGTTAAGAGGCTCAGGCTGGGGATGAAAGGGAGGCACTTCTCAGTGTCACATCTCACATGTACTGCGTGCTTTCAAAACAGACTTCGGAACGGCAGTATTACAAAATGACATTCTTGAAAAACAGAATTTATTGCCGTTTCGAAGTCTGTTTTGAAAGCACGCAGTACATGTGAGATGTGATACTGAGAAGTGCCTCCCTTTCATCCCCAGCCTGAGCCTCTTAACACATATTATTCTATTAACTACGTGCGTGCCTGCCTGCCTGACCCAGACTGTCCTCTCAGTAAAGAGTATGCTGTAAATAAATGTTATTCCGAATCCTCTAACACTCCCTGCTCTCCTCCTCTCTCCGGCACTGTAGGAGGGACACAGAGTGCTCAGTTCCCTCATCTTCTGTATTTGTTGGGAAGTTTAGGAGCCTGTCCTGTCTTTGCGCTGCGTTCACAAGTCCGGAGGGGATCCCTCTGGTCTGAGGATGCTGGGGCCCCCTGAATCCATTTCCCCCGACAGATCCCTCCTTACCGGCAGCCCTAAAGCTGGCTTCAGTTGCAACAAGATGGTACTGCAGGCTGTGAGCCTCTTAACATATTATTAACTACGTGCCCACCTGCCCCAGTGCCCATTCAGTAAAAACACAATTCAATAAGCACCTACACGATAATAGGGAAAGGAGTTTCAAATGGCTGCACTAATAGAAAAGCTTCTACACTTACCAGTTACCTCGCAGTCGCAGACAGTCACAGAGTTCTGGCGGGTTAAAGTAACATTAATCTTGCCTCTAAAATGTATCAATTTCAGGAGCAGAGCAGCCATTAGCCAATAATTTCAAAATACTGCACTAAAAATGTACCGGTTGTCATTTTGAAAGCATTGCACTGGCCAGAAAAAAAAAATCCTGTTGAAGAAAATTCTATGCTTAACGGAACTGGCCGTTCTTTTTCTGCAGACAGGCTCCAGTTTCTGCGATAAGATCGCAGATCGCACTATATTCTGCCTTGGGGATCTCTGTATTTTCCCCAATTAGCCACTGTCGGATTTGAGCAATATTTTCTATAGGAGTTCTTAACTTGGTTTATAATTTGAATTTCTCGTGCTCTGTTCTTTTTCTTCCCTATACTCACATACGATTGAATCTCTCCCCGCATAACTGCTTTAAAAGCTTCCCAGAAAATCTCTGGTTTATGAAAGTAATTTGAATTCTCATTATAATAACGCTGCCACACTATTTTTAAGAAGTTAACAAATTTAGGATTGGTGTATAGATGGCGGGGGAAGACAAATCTAGAAATTTTTACCCCTTTCTTTATTACCTGAAAGGAAAGATAGTGAAACTATAGCATGATCTGATACACAGATATCTCCCATTGTACTTTCTAGATCCTGCATTAGTAGTGTTTCGGAGATTAAAAAAAATCTATTCTAGAGAAAGTGCGGTGTGCTTTCGATTCACATGAAAATGACACTACATCAGAATTTTTAAACCGCCATACATCTACCAGCTTCAACTTTGTACAAAATTGTCTTAAATATTTAGCATTTCTATTATGGGTCATTCTGGTTTTTTATTGAGAGTCTATCTAACTCTGGGCTAAAAGTTGATTTAAAATCCCCTCCTAAAATCATATTCTCTGAGACAAACGGAAATAACTTCAGTTTCATTCTTTCCCAGAAATCGACCGAAAATTCATTTGCGGCATATACATTACATATGACCAATTTCCATTTTTTCACTTGTATCTGGAGAAGAATGAACCTGGCTGCCGGGTCAATTTCAACATTAACTAACTTATAATCTAATTCTTTATGCAAAAGTATAACAACCCTGCATTTTCTAGCTAGCCCTGAGGTAGAGACAACTTCCCCCACCCACTTTATCTTTAACTTTGATGCTTCTTGCTCATTAAGATGAGTCTCCTGTACCACATCTGGTTTATAACCAGCTAAAGTTTTGATTACTAATTTACGTTTAGCGGGGGAAGTTATCCCCCCTACATTCCAAGATAGAACTTTAATTCCTTCCCTCATCCACTGTTAAAACCAATATAACACGCATCCCAGAGGGGGGCCGGAAAGGGACACCCGCAGCACGCGAATAGGGAAGAGAGGCAGGCGGGAGAAGAAGGAAAAGGGGAGAAAAAAAAAAAAGTAAAACCAAAACACATAAAATACAATATAACAACTTCACTGCTTCCATTAACATAGGGTACCTATTATTTAAAAAAAGCTCCATATATCGCAACCTTTTCCTTATATGAAATCTGAGACTTATCCTGTCTCTATAAATTTTTTAACATCTGCCACCTTATCGAAAGAATATTTGGTACCTTTGTCCTCTACAATTATACAAGCCGGATAAACCAGGCGAGCTTTTACCCCCTTATTTATCAGTTGCGTACAATATGGGGCCATTAGTTTTCTTTTAGAGGAAGTCTCAAAGGAAAAGTCCTGAAACAATAAAATCCAATTATTTCCAAAAATAGGAGGATCATTTTTTTAAAATAATTTTAATATTTCAATTTTATCTTGAAATTTTAGCAGTTTGAAAATACAGATTCTGTTCCTCGGGACTCCATCCAAGAGAGACTTTTTTGGACCCAACCTATGCGCTCGCTCTATCGCCAGGGGTAACAACTGAGGGGACATCCCTAATGTTTGTGGTAATGTAAGTGAAGTGAATTTCAATAAATCCTCATACTCCGGTGTTTCTGGGAGGCCCACTATCCTAATATTGTTAAGCCTGGAGCGATCCTCAAGATCCTCCAGGCGTATCTGCATATTTTTAATTTTAGCTTCTTGTTTCTGAATTAAGTCTTCATGAATATGAGACATATCTTCTACCTCAGAGATTCTAGTTTCGGCCTCTGTTAATCTGGTCGAAAACTGCCTTACTTCAGAGGATAGCGTAACTAATTCAGCAGAGATAGTCCCTAACTCTTTCTTAATAGCTTCAAATTGTGGAGAAAATACCTCTGTTAGCTGTGAGATCAGTGTTTGTGAATCAGAAAATATTTTATTAGTTTCCATTGAGCTATCCATACTGGTATCTGTCGTTTTACTTCTTTTATCTGTTGCTTTTACAGGCATTTTGGGTGAATTAGATTTCACCTGAGTGATAAATCTTTCCATTAAGGATAGTACTAAAAAAAACAAATCAAGTGCACATTATCACGTGAAGACCCACAAAAACAACAAATAATAAACTGTAAATGACTATCTCAATACCTCCCTCCCTACCTTCTCCCCCCTTTTTTTTCTTATCTTCTCTTTTTCTTTTTTTTTCTTATCTTCCCTTTTTCTTTTCTTTTTTTTCTTATCTTCCCTTTTTCTTTTTTTTTTTCTCTCCTTTTTCCTTTTTTTTTTGTGATATTATATTATCAAGAAGATAGATATAGTAGTGTTACTATAGTAGTGTTAATGGTGCATAAAAGTGCATAGAAGCCTGTAAGATCTCTACTACCATAACCAGTTAGTTTAACTATTCTTATATTGCTGTTGGGCTTGTCTTCTTAATAATAATAAACCGTGTACAGATGGCTCTCCACCTCCCTTGTATTGTCAGCTTAATCTCTGCTTCAGAGGTGCTTATAAACTAGCTTGATATAAGCTTACACGCACAATTTTAATTGCTTAAATCTAAATATCAGCTCACTAAGAAAAAAAGGAAAACATTTCGTTGGCAATTATATAATACAAAGAAACATATAACCACCTTTGGAAGCTAGAGCTGGATATAGGCAAGCAAACAAACTCAATAGGACAATCTCAATGTCTCCCTTTAGATGATAAGATTTAACAAAATCTACTTTAACAAATTAGGTCAATATTTAAACAAGCTATCTGCCCCCCTAAGTTTCAACTTAATGCAGAAAATACAAAATAATATATTGTCTTGTTTCTTTATCTATATATGGTATTTAGAGATTTTCTAATTAACATTTTGTCCTCCACTTCTGCAAAGAAAAAGAAAGTTCTGAAGCTTGCTCTCTAATAATGACTTGAAAATCTTCCACGGCACTATATGCCTGATAGAGCAGCAAGTTAAAGGATAACACCCACTACCAATGTAGCAGCACAAATTAACTGCAGGATTATCCCCTCTTATTCTCTGTTAACAAACAGGAGCAGGGGCACTAATTCCTGTTGATAAGTGATGAAACAGCAGCCTCTTCTCCGCCCAGCAATTACAGCAAACTAGCAGGCCACTCAATTCCACTCAGCGTGGGCACAAACAGGGATCAGTAACTTACATGTCTCGCTTAGTTCTCATCCAGCTATTTCGGCTGGGACCTGCAGGGCCGCTCTCCTCCTCAGCCTAGATGACTGATGCACTGCTCCGCTGTTCTGTATGTGCTCCGTCCATGCACGGAGCGTGACGTCAGGATCCTTACACACCTCTGCTCCCTATTGGTAGGCTAAGGGGGCTCGACCTCAATGCAGCTCTCGAATTGGTCAGCTCCCTTCTTCTGATGTATCCCCAATTTAACAGCTGTCGGGTACAATGGCCTGGAGTGGCCCGGGGCAATCCTTTTCACCAGCCGAGCACTAGGAGGTGTAACCACCCCACAGCGGGCACAGCTCTCTTTCCTTGACTTCACCACAGCCCCGGCCACCGGTCGGCACCAAAGAATCTGCAAGGCTTCGGCACTGCTGAAATTCCCAGACCCCGCCGAACACTGCCACTGCCAGCTGGGTCTTTACCTCTTGTACGGTAGGTGTAGAAGCAGGCTTTCAGCATCAGCTTTAACAAATTTGCTTAGCCTTTTTTAAGTTTTTTACAACACAGTGAAGTTGCGGCTCAGACTAAGAGCCGTTTATAAAGTCTCTTGGAGGTTTCCTGCATGGGCCAGAATAAATTTGCCCAGCTCCCTAGGGTGCTGTCTGCACCAACAGCGGGAGAAATGGCCACAGGAGAACGTTGTATGCAGCTGTCCGTTCTCAGTGCAAAACGCCAGCCTCAGCGTGCACTACTGAACAGCTCCTCCCACCGGAAACCTCCCTCTTTTCAATTCTCTATATTTTTATAGGGTGTCGGGTAATTCAGGCTGTGGTGCCTTTTCGAAGGGGCCGCATTTTGTACCCACCCTTTGTTTGTATTCAGTGTCCTCTAGCTTGTGTATTGTTTTCCTAAAAGTAATTAATTCAGCTGTGGACTCTTCCTGTTTAAGAAGAAAAAAACATAAATTATGCTTACCTGATCATTTTCTTTTCTTCTGACGGGAAGAGTCCACAGCTCCCGCCCGTGTTTTTATGTATGAGGCGACTGTATTTTTTGTTCTTCTGGCACCTTTTTTTTTTACCCTGATATTTCTTCTACTGTTCCTTATTCCCTTGACAGAATGACTGGGGGATGAGGGAAGTGGGGGAGGTATTTAAGCCTTTGGCTGGGAGTCTTTGTCTCCTCCTGGTGGCCAGGTTCTTTATTTCATAAAAGTAATAAACGCAGCTGTGGACTCTTCCCGTCAGAAGAAAAGAAAATTATCAGGTAAACATAATTTATGTTTTTTGAACAAATTACAACACACTTTTGCCTATTTTTATATTTGTATAAAAATTATTTGTAACATAAAACTCCACCAATCGACCACTAGTAATACTCTCGGCCGAAAAGCATTGCAGTTATTGACCAGTTCAGGTCGAATAGTTCTGACTCTAGGGGGTGTGCATTCAGGAAAGTTTGCAGATTGTGGCATCTCTACAAGAATAATTAGAAAATTAGCTTTTGAACTTTTCGTTTTGCTTTGAGTCCTGGTGCGATCTTCATAACAGAAGAGGCAGGTAGGCAACTCAGTTTAGCTGAATTGTAAAGGGTGCTTTGTGAGGTTTTTTTGCATAGTCCCTCTGCATTTATTGGGGATTCATTTACTGCTCTGTGCAGGGGATGTTTAAATGACCAGATTTTCTTAAAGTGAAGGTAAACTTTGATGAATGAAAGCCCGTTTTTTAAAAATACTATTAAAAACAGGGGCACTTTCATTCATCAAAGTTTAGAAAGCAGCCGTTTTGATTAAAAACTTATCTTTGTTTTTTTCACAGCCAGAGCAGCTTCCCCCACCCGAAGATCTTCTCTACACACGTCATCAATGACTAATCCAGCTTCTTCCAATCACGGCATGGCCTCAGGCAATGACTACCCTGGGGGGAAAGCCTTGATTGAAGGAAGCTGGATTAGTCATTGATGACGTGTGAAAAAAGGATCTCAGTGTGGGGGAAGCTGCTCTGGCCGTGAAAAAAAACAAAGGTAAGTTTTTAATCAAAACGGCTTCTTTCTAAACTTTGATGAATTTAAGTGCCCCTGTTTTTAATAGTATTTTAAAAAAACGGGCTTTCATTGATCAGTTTACCTTCACTTTAAATTACGTTTTTTCTTAAATTAACAGCATAACATTTTTTCTTTCATGTAATTGGCAAGAGTCCATGAGCTAGTGACGTATGGGATATACAATCCTACCAGGAGGGGCAAAGTTTCCCAAACCTCAAAATGCCTATAAATACACCCCTCAACACACCCACAATTCAGTTTTACAAACTTTGCCTCCTATGGAGGTGGTGAAGTAAGTTTGTGCTAAGATTTCTACGTTGATATGCGCTTCTCAGCATTTTGAAGCCCGATTCCTCTCAGAGTACAGTGAATGTCAGAGGGATGTGAAGGGAGTATCACCTATTGAATGCAATGGTTTTCCTCACAGGGATCTATTTAATAGGTTCTCTGTTATCGGTCGTAGAGATTCATCTCCTACCACCCTTTTCAGATCGACGATATGCTCTCATATTCCATTACCTCTACTGATAATCATTTCAGTACTGGTTTGACTATCTGCTATATGTGGATGGGTGTCTTTTGGTAAGTATGTTTTCATTACTTAAGACACTCTCAGCTATGGTTTGGCACTTTATGTATTTATATAAAGTTCTAAATATATGTATTGTACTTATATTTGCCATGATTCAGGTTTCAGTATATTTCCTTTTGCAGACTGTTGGTTTCATATCTGCATTTTTTAGGAAAATTTATTTATTACCTGGGGTATAGGTTTTTTTTTTAATTGACTGTTATTTTAAATTCGCGGGCAGAATTAGGCTCGCGAGGGAGCAAAATGCCAAACTATATTGCGTCATTTTTGGCGCAAGATTTTTTTGGCGCAAAGTTACGTTTGATGACGCAAATTCGTAATTTCAGGCGTCTTTGTCGACGCCGAGTCCTTTCACAAGGTTGCATCTTTTATGATGCGAGTGTGTCATTTTCGGATGTTGTTAGCACCAAAAAAAATTCTGTTTCTTTGTGCGTCATACTTGGCGCCAAATATTTTCATTATTTTAAACTCCATTCCAATATGCCTCTTGCCTTTTTCTCTATCAGAGGGCTATGCTGTTTGCATTGATTTCCCATTCCTGAAACTGCCATATAAGGAAATTGATAATTTTGCTTTTTATGTTGTTTTTTTCTCTTACATTTGCAAGATGTCTAAATCTGATCCTGTCTCAGAAATCACTGTTGGAATCCTGCTGACTGATAGCAGTTCTACCAAAGCTAAGTACATTTGTTGTAATTTTGTGGAGATTATATCTCCAGCTGTGGTTTGTAATAAGTTGTCATGATAAACTTTTACATGCAGAGAATGTGTCCATCAGTAATAGTACATTGCCTCTTGCTGTTCTTTTAACATCTAATGTACTAGATATACCTGTGAGTTTATAAGAATTTATTGCTGATTCTATTCAGAAGGCTTTGTCTGCCATCCCACCTTCTAATAAATGTAAAGGTCTTTTAAAACTTCTCATAAAGTTGGTGAAATTTAAAATGACCGACAACATACTGAATTATCCTCCTCTGATGAGGATCTATCTGATTCAGAAGATCCTTCCTCAGATATTGACACTGACAAATATACTTATTTATTTAAAATGGAGTACATTTGTTCTTTGTTAAAGAAGTGTTGATCATATTGGATATTGAGGAGACTAGTCCTCGATATTAAAACTAGTAAACATTTAAATTTTGTTTATAAACCTCCTGTGGTTATTCTAGAGGTTTTTCCAGTTCCTGATGATATTTCTGTTATGATTTCTAAGGAATGGAATAGGCCTGGTACTTCTTTTATTCCTTCTTTCAGGTTTTAAAAATTGTATCCTTTGCCAGCAGTTAGATTGGAGTTTTGGGAAAAGATCCCTAAAGTTGATGGGGCTATCTCTACTCTTGCTAAACGTTCTACTATTTCTATGGAAGATAGTATTTCTTTTAAAGATCCTTTAGATAGGAAACTTGTATCTTATCTAAGGAAAGTTTATTTATTTTCAGGTCTTCTTCTTAGGCCTGCAATTTCTTTGGCTGATGTTGCAGCTGCTTCAACTTTTTGGTTGGAAACTTTAGCGCAACAAGTATCGGATTATGATTTGTCTAGCATTGTTTATTTGACTCAACATGCTAATAATTTCACTTGTGATACCATTTTTTGATATTATCAAAATTGATGTTAAATCTATGTCTGTAGCTATTTTAGCTAGAAGAGCTTTGTGGCTTAAATATTGGAATGCTGATATGACTTCTAAGTCCAGTATGCTATTTCTTTCCTTCCAAGGTAATAAATTATTTGGTTCACAGTTGGATTCAATAATTTCAACTGTCACTGGGGGGAAGGGAGTTTTTTGCCTCAGGATAAAGATCTAAGGGTAAATCTAAAGCTTCTAACCGTTTTCGTTCTTAAATAAGGAACAGAAACCTAATTCTTCCCCAAGGAATCTGTTTCCAATTGGAAGCCTTCTTCAAATTGGAATACATCCAAGCCTTTTAAGAGATCAAAGCCAGCCCCAAGTCCGCATGAAGGTACGGCCCTTATTCCAGCTCAGCTGGTAGGGGGCAGATTAAGATTTTTTAAGATGTTTGGATGAATTCGGTCCAAAATCATTGAATTCAGAATATTGTCTCTCAGGGGTACAGAATAGGATTCAGAGTAAGACCGCCTGTGAGAAGATTTTCTCTCTCACGGATTCCAGCAAACCCAGTAAAGGCTCAGGCTTTGCTGAAGTAGGTTTCAGACATGGTGTTATCTGGAGTAATCATGCCAGTTCCGTTTCAGGAACAGGGTCTTGGGTTTTATTCAAATCTATTCATTGTCCCAAAGAAAGAAAATTCATTCAGACCAGTTTTTGATCTAAAAATTTTGAATCAATATGTAAGAGTACCAATTTTCAAAATGGTGACTATAAGGTCTATTCTGCCTTTTGTTCAGCAAGGGCATTATATGCCCACAAAAGACTTATAGGATGCATATCTTCATATTCTGATTCATCCAGATTGCTATCAGTTTCTGAGATTCTCTTTTCTAGACAAGCATTACGAATTTGTTGCTCTTCCTTTTTGGCCTAGCGACAGCTCTAGGAAGCTTTTCAAAGGTTCTCAGTGTCCTACTATCTGTTATCAGAGAGCGGGGTGTTGCAGTGTTTACTTATTTGGACGATATCTTGGTACTTGCACAGTCTTTACGTTCTGCAGAATCTCACACAAATCAACTACTGTTGTTTCTTCAAGACATGGTTGGAGGATCAATTTACCAAAAAGTTCCTTGATTCCTCAGACAAGGGTCATCTTTTTAGGTTTCCAGATAGGTTCAGTGTCCATGACTCTGTCTCTAACAGACAAGAGACAATTAAAATTTGTTTCAGCTTGTCGGAACCTTCAGTCTCTATTATTCCCTTCAGTAGCTATGTGCATGGAAGTTTTAGGTCTCATGACTGCAGCATCGGACGTGATCCCCTTTGCTCATTTTCATATGAGACCTCTCCAGCTTTGTATGCTGAATCAATGGTGCAGGGATTATACAAGGATATCGCAATTAATATCCTTAAATCCCAATGTTCGACTATCTCTGACTTGGTGGTTAGATCACCATCGTATAGTTCTAGGGGCCTCTTTGGTTTATCCAACCTGGACTGTGATCACAACAGATGTGAGTCTTTCAGGTTGGGGAGTTGTTTGGGGATCTCTGACAGCACAAGGGGTTTGGAAATCTCAAGAGGCGAGATTACCAATCAATATTTTGGAACTCCATGCAATTTTCAGGGCTCTTCAGGCTTGGCCTCTGTTGAAGAGAGAACCATTCATTTGCTTTCAGACAGACAATATCACAGCTGTGGCATATGTCAATCATCAGGGTGGGACTCACAGTCCCCTAGCTATGAAAGAAGTATCTCTAATACTTTCTTGGGCAGAATCCAGCTCTTACAAATATAGTCTGAATCGAATCACTGAAGGAATTGAGACTGGGAGAATGCACTTATATAGAACTTCTGATACCCCTTAAATATTGGACATCAGACTGTACAAACAGGGCCAATAGGTTGAATTCTCAAATTAAAACATAACTTTTATTACTACAAAGGTTAAATAAAATCACTGTGTAAATGTGTGCAATTTAAAAACACATAGAAACTCGAAATAGAATTATTCTGGCTATAATAAAGCTTTCATGTATATGGGCATGATTAGAAGGCAGTCAGGATGTATAGTGTTAATACAGTGAATATTTATTACTGATTATCACGTCAAAAGTTGTTGGGTAATTAGGTAGCTCACATATTGAATAATACAGATTAGTGTGCCTAATCTATAATTATATCATAAGGTGTTGAGTATTCAAACAATAGAGATGGTAAGTGTGCCCAATAGGAAAAGTGTCTATATTTACAAATGTATTTATTTTGAGCACAGTAATGATTGTACCTATGTGCTCTTATATCTTTAAGAGGTTAAATGGTTTTCACCACTAGGTGTATACATAAACACACTGGTCTCTAATATTGCAGTACAGTTGCTTGACTTAGGAATGAAACTTGCCCTTATTTTTGCTTACCTATAGTATTTATGTGATAAATGTAACTGTTTATACTCTGACCAATTAAAGTCCTATATAGCAAAACTAGCGTTGATGTTTTGTATTTGTTACTCTAGAAAGTGTTATAATCGCCGATTTTGCCTATGTAGAGGGGACTCAGTCATTGGATATTAGGTGGTTATAGTTTATGCTGATATACATACTTGTGATGTGCTGTATCAGCTCTTTTATATAGATCGGAAGGTCATTGGACCTTTATTTAATTATTCACATCCATCACTTCATATTTTATACTGTTATTGAATATGGCTTATTCTTTGTAGGCTTTTTTTGTTAACAATAATGTATTGTATTTCTTATAAACAATCTTTACACGATTACAGTAACTAGAGCCTTTGGTAGTGTATATATCAGCTCAAATTTCGGTTCTCAGACCATGAAGGTGTTAATCAAATATTCAGTATAATCGGACTGCTCAAAAAATGCAGGGAACCTTATTGTAACATGAGGCTATTCAATTAATTAAAAAATGCTGTAATATCGTAATTTACAGAAGTGTTACAGAGTGAGTTGGACTAAATAGCCTTTTATAGTCTTTGCTGTATTATTCACACCATCCACTTCACGTTGGGTACTGTAATTCAATATGATTGAGTCTTTATAAGCTATCTGTGTTAACAATAATATATAATTTTTATAATAAGAAATTCCACAACATTGATTACTTCAGCCTACTTTTGTAATGTATCTACTTAAATTCAAGTTGTCCCACCATAGGACAGTTAATCGATTATGCACTCGGTTATATACAAAAGCCTGGCTGGTTGTCACATTACTGGGAGCCTTATTTTGGCATAAAGAATTTGGATTGTTAAGAATTATTAATCTATCTGATCGAATTTTAACTGAACAACACATTAGTGTTTTGTCGAAAGGTCTGTCTTTCTGCCCTAACACCTCCCTGGACAAATTTGAAGTAATAAAAGTTGTACAATTGTTTCTCAGAAAATTACTTTTAAAAAAACACTTCTCTAACAATTAATCAGAAAATTCACCAACTAATTGGTCTGAAGAAGAATTGGAATCACTCCAAGCATTGGAAGATCTTATTTCAGAACAAGAAGAACGTGAAGGACCCAATTGGCAAAAAACGCTAAAAATTAAATCTAAATACGTCCCCCCCACGAACAGCTGTTCCAACATAGATGTTTTCAATCAAATCGTATGTAATAGTATCAATAATCTTGACATCAATTTCAAATCCCTAAACTTATCCAAAGAAGAAAGGGAGGCTTTAGCTGACATGGAATCATGGAGTAATTTCATCATCCGCAATGCCGACAAAGGCGGAAACATTGTAATATGGCCACAAAATATGTATCTGAAGGAGGCCAATGTACAATTGAAAAACAAGATCTGCTACAGGGAACTCTGGGGGAATCCAACTGTAGAATTTCATGCACAATATAATAAACTGATTGACTCAGCTAGCAAAAATGGTCTGATAAACAACAAAGAAAAGAAATTTCTGAATGTCACACATTTCATTTAATTCCAAAAGTCCACAAAAATAGTAAACAACCTCCTGGTAGACCTATCGTGTCCGGTAATGAAAACCTAACCGAAAAAGCCAGCCAATATGTGGACCAGCGTTTAAGACCATTTTTAACCCAGCTATCATCATAAGTCAAAGACACGATGTAAGTGTTACAAATTATTAAAGATATTAACATTTCTGAAAACACCTGGCTAGTCACATGCGATGTGGAATCTCTATATACTAGCATCGACCATAATCTAGGGTTGAATGCAGTCAAATACTTCTTGAATATGTCCTCAGATGAAAGCCCTGATCATAACCAATTCATACTTAATTTACTCAAATTCGTGTTGCCCAAAAATGATTTCCTCTTTAACAACAAGTTTTATTTACAAACTCAAGGCACCGCAATGGGCACAGCTTGTGCTCCCACCTACGCTAATTTATTCCTGGGATGGTGGGAGCAAACCAAGGTGTTTACAGATATAAATGACCAATATTCAACTAAGATCCCTTTGTGGATCAGATACATTGATGACATCCTGTTTCTCTGGGAAGGTACAGAAAAAGACCTTGAGACCTTCCTATCAAAATTAAATTATAACAATCTGAACATTCGATTGACTCATCACAAAAGCCAGATAAATATCTCTTTTCTGGATCTGTTAATCTGTAAAGAAAGTGATGGCTCTTTAAGTACTGATCTGTTCAGAAAAGAAACAGCTACAAATAATGTTCTTTTTTCCACAAGTGCCCATGCGCCGAACACTGCCAAATCTTTACCAACTGGAGAATTTTTGAGATCAAGGAGAAATTGCTCACAAGATAAAACATTCAAAGCCAGAGCTGTTGAATTAGAGAATCGGTTACTTCAAAGAGGCTATAGCAAGAGATCTATCCTCAAGGCCAAAACAAGAGCACTAAAAACTAAAAGATCAGAATTGCTAAAAGTCAAATCCAAAAACTGTGACAATAAAACCAGATTGGTGTTAACCTACAATCAACATACTCAGCAAATTGTCAATATAATTCAAAAAAATTGGCACATACTTCAAGCTGACCCCCACCTTAAAGAGTTAATCGGAGACAAAGTGCAATTGAGTTACAGAAGAAGTAGAAATTTAAAAGAGATCCTTAGTCCCAGTCATTATGTACACAAAACAAGAAAAACTGGACCAGTAGAACAAGGATCCTTTTCTTGTGGTAACTGCTCATCATGCAGCAATATGATCAAGAAAAGTCCATTCAAGACAGATTTTGAAAACATCAACAAATCAAAAGTTATATCAGCTGCAATACTACTGGTGTAATATATGCTCTCCAATGTAAATGTGCGCGGATCTATATTGGTATGACTACAAGAACACTGCATACCAGACTTATGGAACATATGCAAAATATTCAAAATGCTCCAAAAGATCTGTCTAAAGATAGGAAAATCACGTCTGTAGCTTTGCATTGTCTCAGACATCACCAATCTAAGACTTCTGAACTGAAGTGTTATGGAATTCAAAAGATATCCTTGGGTTTAAGAGGCGGCGATCTTGAAAAAGCTTTACTCAAAGCGGAAACCAGATGGATATACCTAATGGACAGTGTATATCCAAAAGGCCTCAATGAACAGAACAACTATTCTATGTTCCTATAAAAAAATTGGTAGTGTTCCACTGTGAACTCTCTCAATTGGAATACCAAAATTAGGCACAGGATTAATTCTTAATGAATTTTAGGAATTAGTATCCAATAAATCCAGTCTCAATATATATAAAAAATCATTAAGAATAACAGTCGCTGCCATGGCCAGTAGACATTACTTTATCCACTCTAGTCCATTTGGAATACAGTCCCCTTTTTCACATTTCTTTTTACACCCTATCATACCCACATCACTGCCATGAATACTCTTATTTATACGCACTGTCAATTGTCACTTATTGTGCTTTCTCTGTAATATCAATTTTAGATATTCTGACACGTTTTACAACCCGTTATCACATTTCATTTGTCCACTTTACTTTCCTTACCCTGTCCCTTCCCTCTCCCCTTTTCCCATCCCTTCTCCTTTCCCTTTATTTTCCAATTGTGTTCCACACATACAACTATATCAGTCTTATTTTAATCACGTTAAAACTTAGTGTTATCAGCCCTCTATTATGCCCACTTGCAGTATTATGTGTAGTTTAATTTCCATCATTTCTTGCCACTATTAGGTTCCATTATAATCTTTGCACTATTATATTATTTATCACTATTATTTGTCATTTTAGTTAATTGATTTTCCCTTTTTCTATCTAATTTAAATACACAATTCACGTATTATTCATTTATGTAACTCATAATGCCTCAGATTCAGACATTATACTTTCACAAGCACTTTATCATTCAAATCTGATTCACTCATAACGATGAGAAAACAAGATCGGGTTTCATACATTTTTTTTAAAATGCTTAAAATGTTTGTAGTATGTTTGTTTAAAAAATTGTAATTAGCACTGACACCAACAGCACTTCACCCAATTCTTTGGGCATTAACACATTCTTAACACCTTTGAATTCACAGTACCATTTAAGACTGTATTAAAAATGATGAACAATGAATGATTGGCTCCACAGAGAGCGATGTGCTAATTTTATAAACCCTGTTCCAATTGACCAAAAAAAAACAGTGTACATGTACTATATGGGATCGTGATGATACGATCCTTGCAAGATCAGAACGTAATGTAAACAGTACAATAAACTGTCATTGTATCCTCGTGCGAGATCAATAGGAGGTAAATAGCCGTCCCACCCGGTGATGTCATCCACATATGTGACACACCATACTAGTGAAGGCTAATGATTGGCGGAAAAGAGACGCCCTACTTGGTGATGTCATTAGCATATGTGACACACCTCACCTTGGAAGGCCAACGATTGGCTGAAACAGGCCAATAGGCTTGAATTAATCCCCATAAATACCCTCAGACGCCGGCGCGCGTCACCTTTGAAAAAGCCGAGACTGTATCGGTGAAACATGTTAGGGAGGGGTATTGTTTAAATACCCTGTTTGCCGTTTTTAATTGCATACAAACTCGTTCCAATAGAGTAAAACGTAGTATAATTATGGTCATCATTAATTCTGGGGTTAGCATACGCTATTGACATATTTAAAGGTAGAAGTGCTAAGAAGCACAGCTTATGTAGCGGCACCTATGTGCGAGCCGTAATATTATAGCACCTTTAAACAATCCAATTTCTTTATGCCAAAATAAGGCTCCCAGTAATGTGACAACCAGCCAGGCTTTTGTATATAACCGAGTACATAATCGATTAACTTTCCTATGGTGGGAAAACTTGAATTTAAGTAGATACATTACAAAAGTAGGCTGAAGTAATCAATGTTGTGGATTTTTTTATTATAAAAATTATATATTATTGTTAACACAGCTTATAAAGACTCAATCATATTGAATTACAGTACCCAACATGAAGTGGATGGTGTGAATAATACAGCAAAGACTATAAAAGGCTATTTAGTCCAACTCACTCTGTAACACTTCTGTAAATTACGATATTACAGCATTTTTTAATTAATTGAATAGCCTCATGTTACAATAAGGTTCCCTGCATTTTTTGAGCAGTCCGATTATACTGCATTTTTGATTAACCCTTTCATGGTCTGAGAACCGAAATTTGAGCTGATATATACACTACTAAAGGCTCTAGTTACTGTAATCGTGTAAAGATAGTTTATAAGAAATACAATACATTATTGTTAACAATAAAGCCTACAAAGAATAAGCCATATTCAATAACAGTATAAAATATGAAGTGATGGATGTGAATAATTAAATAAAGGTCCAATAACCTTCAGATCTATATAAAAGAGCTGAACAGCACATCACAGTATATATATCAGCATAAACTATAACCACCTAATATCCAATGACTGAGTCCCCTCTACATAGGCAAAATCGGCGATTATAACACTTTCTAGAGTAACAAATACAAAACATCAACGCTAGTTTTGCTTTATAGGACTTTAATTGGTCTCAGTATAAACAGTTAAATTTATCACATAAATACTATAGGTAAGCAAAAATAAGGGCACGTTTCATTCCTAAGTCAAGCAACTGTACTGCAATATTAGAGACCAATGTGTTTATGTATACACCTAGTGGTGAAAACCATTTAACCACTTAAAGATATAAGAGCACATAGGTACAATCATTACTCAACCTCCTGAAGGAGTTTTGCTGCCCAGGTATCTTGTGCTGTATCTGCGGCATTAGCTGCCATCCCTATTCTACAGGGTAAATGCAAGAGGAAAATTAGAGATTCAGATAGTAAGGTTTCTGCTCCAGTTTCTGCTACCCAGCTTGTCCTTCATAAGTCCAATGATGAAGATACGTCGGTAGCTTCTGAGGGTGAAATCTCAGATTCGGACAGTATAATTCCTTCATCTAATGCTAAGGTTGTATTCTTCAGATTTAAGCTTGAACACCTTAGTCTACTGTTAAAGGAGGTTTTGGCTACCTTGGACGACTCCAACACTCCTGTTGCTGTCAACCCTAAGGAATCTAGTAAACTTAACTACTTTGATGTTCCTTCCTCTGTGGAGGTGTTTCCTGTGCCTGACCGTGCTACGGAGATTATATCACAGGAATGGGAGAAACCAGGGGTATCTTTTTTCCCTGTCTTTAAAAAAGATGTTCCCTGTTGCTGACGCCATTAAAGAGTCATGGCAAACGGGGCCTAAAGTAGAAGGGGACATTTCTACTCTGGGTAAGAGAACTACTATTCCTATCAAGGATAGTTGCTCCTTTAATGATCCAATGGACAAAAAGCTGGAGGCGTATTTGAAGATGTATGTTCATCAAGGTCTCCAATGGCAACCTATAGTGTGTATTGCCACCGTGACAAGTGCGGCAACCTATTGGTTCGACGCCTTACCCTATTATCTTCAAGAAGAGACTCCCTTAGAGGAGATCCAAGACAGGATTAAGGCTCTTAAGCTAGCCAATTCCTTTATTTCTGATGCTATCATGCAGGTTCTTAAGCTGGGAGCCAAGATGTCTGGCTTTGCTGTGCTAGCTTGCCTGGCATTGTGGCTGAAATCTTGGTCAGCAGATGTTAACTCTAAGTCCAAGCTTCAGGTAATTCCTTACAAGGGTAAGACCTTGTTTGGACCTGGTTTGGCAGAAATAATTTCTGATATTAGGGTAGAAAAGGATCTTTTCTACTGCAAGACAAGAAGAATAGACCTAAGGGACGTCAGTGTAATTTTCTTTCCTTGTGTAGCTTCAGAGGAAAGTCTTCCCCTTCTTCTTCCAAGCAGGAACAGTCCAAGTCTTCTTGGAAACCCAATCAATCTTGATACAAGAGAAAGCAATCTAAGAAACCCGCAGCTGAGTTTAAATCAGCATGAAGGGTTTGCCCCCTGATCTGAGAGCAGATCAAGTGGGGGGCAGGATCAAGCATGGATACGAGATGTCTCAGATCCCTGGGCTGTGGACATATTATCTCAGAGTTACAAATTAGAATTCAAGTCCTTTCCTCCCAGGGGCAGGTTCCACCTCTCAAGATTATCTTCAGATCAGATAAAAAGAGAGGTATTCTTGAAATGTGTACAGGATCTTTCCTCCCTAGGAGTGATAGTTACAGTGCCTGTACAGGATCAGGGCCTAGGGTTCTAGTCAAATCTGTTCATAGTTCCCAAAAAAGAGGGAACTTTCCTACCTATTCTAGATCTAAGGTGTCTAAGTTTTTCAGAGTACCGTCCTTAAAAATGGAAATTATTCGTTCCATTCTTTCCTTAGTTCAAGAGGGTCAGTACATGACGACCATAGACCTGAAGGATGCGTATCTTCATGTTCCCATTCACAGGAATCATTACAAGTTCCTGAGATTCGCCTTTCTAGACAAACACTTTCAGTTTGTGGCTCTTCCTTTTGGCCTTGCCACAGCTCCCAGAATTTTCTCCAAGGTTCTTGGGCCTCTCTTGGCAGTGATCAGGTCTCAAGGAATTGCTGTAGTGCCTTACCTTGATGACATTTTGGTCCAGACGCCATATTTTCAACAAGCAAACTCTTACAGAGATTTCATTGTCTTTTCTACGTTCCCACGGATGGAAAGTGAATCTAGAAAAGAGTTCCCTTGTTCCAGCTACAAGGGTGGTTTTCTTAGGGACCATCATAGATTCCCTATCCATGAAGATATTTCTGACAGACTTCAGAAAATCCAAGATGATTTCCTCTTGCCTCTCTGCATTCTACTGTTTGGGCATCAATGGCTCAATGTTTGGAGGTACAGTGGGGCAATAAAGTATTTAGTCAGCCACGAATTGTGCAAGTTCTCCCACTTAAGAAGATGAGAGAGGCCTGTAATTTTCATCATAGGTATACCTCAACTATGAGAGACAAAATGTGGAAACAAATCCAGACAATCACATTGTCTGATTTGGAAAGAATTTATTTGCAAATTATGGTGTAAAATAAGTATTTGGTCAATATCAAAAGTTCATCTCAATACTTTGTTATATATCTTTTGTTGGCAATGACAGAGGTCAAATGTTTTCTGTAAGTCTTTACAAGGTTGTCACACACTGTTGCTGGTATGTTGGCCCATTCCTGCATGCAGATCTCCTCTAGAGCAGTGATGTTTTGGGGCTGTCACTGGGCAACACAGACTTTCAACTCCCTCCAAAGGTTTTCTATGGGGTTGAGATCTGGAGACTGGGTAGGCCACTCCAGGACCTTGAAATGCTTCTTACGAAGCCACTCCTTCGTTGCCTGGGCAGTGTGTTTGGGATCATTGTCATGCTGAAAGACCCAGCCATGTTTAATCTTCAACGCCCTTGCTGATGGAAGGAGGTTTGCACTCAAAATCTCACAATATATGGCCCCATTCATTCTTTCATGTACACAGATCAGTCATCCTGTTCCTTTTGCAGAGAAACAGCCCCAAAGCATGATGTTGCCACCCCCATGCTTCACAGTAGGTATGGTGTTCTTTGGTTGCAACTCAGCATTCTCTCTCCTCCAAACACGACGAGTTGTGTTTCTACCAAACAGTTCTACTTTGGTTTCATCTGGCCATATGACATTCTCCCAATCCACTTCTGGGTCATCCAAATGCTCTCTAGCATACTTCAGACGGGCCCGGACATGTACTGGCTTAAGCAGGGGGACACGTCTGGCACTGCAGGATCTGAGTCCCTGGCGGCATAGTGTGTTACTGATGGTAGCCTTTGTTACGTGCGTCCCATCTCTCTGCAGGTCATTCACTAGGTCCCCCCGTGTGGTTCTGGGATGTTTGCTCACCGTTCTTGTGATCATTTTGACCCCACGGGGTGAGATCTTGCGTGGAGCCCCAGATCGAGGGAGATTATCAGTGGTCTTGTATGTCTTCCATTTTCTAATTATTGCTCCCACAGTTGATTTCTTCACACCAAGCTGCTTGCCTATTGCAGATTCAGTCTTCCTAACCTGGTGCAGGTCTACAATTTTGTTTCTGGTGTCCTTCGACAGCTCTTTGGTCTTCATCATAGTGGAGTTTGGAGTGTGACTGTTTGAGGTTGTGGACAGGTGTCTTTTATACTGATAACAAGTTCAAACAGGTTCCATTAATACAGGTAATGAGTGGAGGACAGAGGAGCCTCTTAAAGAAGAAGATACAGGTCTGTGAGAGCCAGAAATCTTGCTTGTTTATAGGTGACCAAATACTTATTTTCCACCATAATATGCAAATAAATTATTTCCAAATCAGACTATGTGATTGTCTGGATTTGTTTCCACATTTTGTTTCTCATAGTTGAGGTATACCTATGATGAAAATTACAGGCCTCTCTTATCTTCTTAAGTGGGAGAACTTGCACAATTGGTGGCTGACTAAATACTTTTTTGCCCCACTGTATTTGGTCTGATGGTTGCTTCCATGGACCTCATTCCTTTTGTTTGATTCCATTTGAGAGCTCTGCAACTATGCATGCTTAGACAATGGAACAGAAACCATTCGGATCTGTCTCAGAGGATAGATCTGGATCAGTCGTCAAGAGACTCTCTTCCGTGGTGTTTTTCTCAGGAGCATCTGTCTCAGGGCACGTGCTTCCAGGTACCTTCCAGGGTGATTGTGACTACGGATGCCAGCCTGCTGGGCTGGGGAGCAATCTGGGATTCATTAAAGGCGCAGGGACTATGGACTCAGGAGGAGTCTGCTCTCCCCATAAACATCTTGGAGTTGAGAGTGATTTACAATGCTCTGATGGCTTGGCCTCAATTGTCCCTAACCTGGTTTATCAGGTTTCAGTCAGACAATATCACCTCAGTGGCTTACATCAACCACCAGGGAGGAACTCAGAGTTCCTTAGCCATGAAAGAGGTGGCATGGATTATTCAGTGGGTGTAAGCTCACAATTTTTGTCTATCTGCCATCCACATTCCTGGAGTGGAAAACTGGGAAGCGGATTTTCTGAGCAAACAGACATTTCATCCCGGGGTGTGGGCTCTCCATCCGGAGGTGTTCTCCAGGTTAAACTTCAAATGGGGGGTGCTAGAGTGGGATCTGATGGCGTCTCAGCAGAACACCAAGCTTCCAAGGTACTGTTCAAGGTCAAGGGATCTGCAGGGCTCCCTAATAGATGCTCTGGCGGTTCCTTGGGATTTAAGTCTGGCATACCTGTTTCCTCCATTTGCTCTCCTTCCACGAGTCATTGCTTGTATCAAACAGGAGAACGCATTGGTAATTCTAATAGCTCCTGCATGGCCTCGCAGGACCTGGTATGCAGACCTAGTGAAGATGTAATCTCTTTCTCCTTGGAGGTTGCCTCTGAGAAAGGACCTTCTAACACAGGGTCCATTCCTTCATTCAAATCTCATTTCTCTGAAGCTGACTGCTTGGAGATTAACCGCTTAGCTCTATCTAAGCGTGGTTTTTCTGAGTCTGTCATTGAGACCCTGATTCAGGCTTGGAAACCTGTTACTAGAAAGATTTACCATAAGGTATG